>NC_072420.2:2368654-2373654 GCF_028858775.2 Pan troglodytes | reverse complement strand
GGTTTCGGGATTCTATCATGTTGCCCACGCTGGTCTCGAACTCCTGTCCTCAAGCAATCCGCCTGCCTGCCTCGGCCGCCCACACTGCTGCTATCACAGGCGTGAGACGCTGCGCCTGGCTCCTTCTACGTTTGCCTGCCTGCCTGCCTGCCTGCCTGCCTACCTATCAATCGTCTTCTTTTTAGTACGGATGTGCTCTCGCTTTGTTGTCCATGCTCTGGGCACACGTGATCTCTTTTTAAACTTCTATGATTATGATGATTGTAGGCGTCATCTCACGTGTCGGGGTGATCTCCAACTTTTAGGCTCCAGAGATCCTCCCGCATCGGCCTCCCGGAGTGCTGTGATGACACGCGTGGGCACGGTACGCTCTGGTCATGTTTGTCATGGGTCGGTTCTTTCCGTTTTTAATACGGGGACTGCGAACAGATAAAATGTTCACACGCATCTCACCGATCCGCCTTTTCGTTCTTTCTTTTTTTTTTTCTCTTTAGACGGAGTTTCACTCTTGTCGCCCAGGGTGGAGGACGATGGCGGATCTCGGCTCACCGCACCCTCCGCCTCCCAGGTTCAAGGGATTCTCCTGCCTCAGCCTTCCCGAGTAGCTGCGATGACAGCGATGAGCCATCGTGCCTGGCTAATTTTTCTATTCCTAGTACAGATGGGGTTTCTCCATCTTGGTTAGGCTGGTCTTCAACTTCCGACCGTTGGAGGATCTTAACTTCCTTGGTGGTGGTTGCTTTTCTTTTTCTTTTTTTCTTTTCTTTTCTTTCCTTCTCCTTCCCCCCCCCCAACCCCCCTTGTCGTCGTCGTCGTCCTCCTCCTCCTCCTCCTCCTCCTCCTCCTCCTCCTCCTCTTTCATTTCTTTCAGCTGGGCTCTCCTACTTGTGTTGCTCTGTTGCTCACGCTGGTCTCAAACTCCTGGCCTTGACACTTCTCGCGTCACATCCGCCGTCTGCTTGTTGAAATGAGCATCTCTCGTAAAATGGAAAAGATGAAAGAGATAAACACGAAGACGGAAAGCACGGTGTGAACGTTTCTCTTGCCGTCTCCCGGGGTGTACCTTGGACGCGGAAACACGGAGGGAGCTTGGCTGAGTGGGTTTTCGGTGCCGAAACCTCCCGAGGGCCTCCTTCCCTCTCCCCCTTGTCCCCGCTTCTCCCCCAGCCGAGGCTCCCACCGCCGCCCTGGCATTTTCCACAGGAGAGGTATAGGGAGAGGACTGACACGCCTTCCGCATCTATATCCTGCCGGACGTCTCTGGCTCGGCGTGCCCCACCGGCTACCTGCCACCTTCCAGGGAGCTCTGAGGCGGATGCGACCACCCCCCCCCCCCCCGTCACGTCCCGCTACCCTCCCCCGGCTGGCCTTTGCCGGGCGACCCCAGGGGAACCGCGTTGACGCTGCCCTCGGATCCTCCGGCGAAGACTTCCACCGCATGCCCCGGGTGGGCCGGTTGGGATGAGACTGGACCACCCCGGACCGTGCTGTTCTTGGGGGTGGGCTGACGTACGGGGTGGACTGGCGGCCCCAGCATTGTAAAGGGTGCGTGGGTATGGAAATGTCACGTAGGATGCCCTCCTTCCCTTCGGTCTGCCTTCAGCTGCCTCAGGCGTGAAGACAACTTCCCATCGGAACCTCTTCTCTTCCCTTTCTCCAGCACACAGATGAGACGCGTGAGAGGGAGAAACAGCTCAATAGATACTGCTGACCTTCATTTGTGGAATCCTCAGTCGTCTACACACAAGACAGGTGACTAGGCAGGGACACAGATCAAACACTATTTCCGGGTCCTCGTGGTGGGATTGGTGTCTCTCCTCTCTCTCTCTCTCTCTCTCTCTCTCTCTCTCTCTCTCTCTCTCACACACACACGCGCGCGCGCGCGCGCACGCACGCATGCACACACGCACACACACACACACACACACACACACATTTCCATATCTAGTTCACAAAGCACACTCACTTAACCTTTTCACAGTACGCAGGCTGAGTAAAACCCACCCCACCTTCCACCCGTTGGCTGACGAAACCCCTTCTCTACAATGGATGAAAAAGATGATCTGGGCCGGGCACGCTAGCTCACGCCTGTCATTCCGGCACTTTGGGAGGCCGAGGCCGGTGGATCGCTTGGGGCCGGGAGTTCGAGACCAGGCTGGCCGACGTGGCGAAACCCCGTCTCTCTGAAAAAATAGAACGATTAGCCGGGCCTGGTGGCGTGGGCTTGGAATCACGACCGCTCGGGAGACTGGGGCGGGCGAGTTGTTCCAACCGGGGAGGCCGAGGTTGCGATGAGCTGAGATCGTGCCGTGGCGATCCAGCCTGGATGACGGAGCGAGACCCCGTCTCGATACAATCATGATGTGATTATAAGATGAGTTGTGCGCGGTGATGGCCGCCTGTAGTCGCAGCTACTCGGGAGGCTGAGATGAGGAGAGGATCACTTGAGGCCCCACAGGTCGAGGCTTCGGTCGGCCGTGACCCACTGTATCCTGGGCGGTCACCGGTCAAGGAGATATGCCCCCTCCCCGTTTGCTTTTCTTTTCTTCCCTTCTCTTTTCTTCTTTTTTCTTCTCTTTTCTTTTCTTCTTTCTTTCTTTCTTTCTTTCTTTCTTTCTTTCTTTCTTTCTCTCTCTCTCTCTCTCTCTTCCCCTCTTTCTTTCCTGCCTTCCTGCCTTCCTGCCTTCCTGCCTTTCTTCTTTTCTTCTTTCCTCCCTTCCTCCCTTCCTTCTTTCCTCCCGCCTCAGCCTCCCAAAGTGCTGGGATGACTGGCGTGAGGTACCATGCCTGCTTGGCCTAAAGAGACCCTCTTGGAAAGTGAGACACAGAGAGCGCCTTCCAGTGATCTCATGGACTGATTTAGAGACGGCATCTCGCTCCGTCACCCCGGCAGTGGTGCCATCGTAACTCACTCCCTGCAGCGTGGACGCTCCTGGACTCGAGCGATCCTTCCGCCTCAGCCTCCAGAGTACAGAACCTGGGACCGCAGGCACGCGCCACTGTGCCCACACCGTTTTAAATTTTCTTTTCCTCCCCCCCCCCCCCCCCCCGCCCGAGACAGAGTTTCGCTCTGGTGGCCTAGACTGCAGTGCGGTGGCGCGATCTTGGCTCGCCGCAACCTCTGCCTCCCGGTTTCAAGCGATTCTCCTGCATCGGCCTCCTGAGTAGCCGGGATTGCGGGCGTGCGCTGCCACGTCTGGCTGATTTTGTATTTTTAGTGGAGACGGGGCTTCTCCATGTCGATCGGGCTGGTCTCGAACTCCCGACCTCAGGTGATCCGCCCTCCCCGGCCTCCGGAACTGCTGGGATGACAGGCGTGAGCCACCGCGCCCGGCCTTCATTTTTAAATGTTTTCCCACAGACGGGGTCTCATCATTTCGTTGCAACCCTCCTGCCCGGCGTCTCAAAGTGCTGGCGTGACGGGCGTGAGCCACTGCGCCTGGACTCCGGGGAATGATTCACGACCACGGTCGCTGTACTGATTCTTTCTTTCTTTCTTTCTTTCTGTCTGTCTGTCTGTCTGTCTGTCTGTCTGTCTTTCTTTCTTTCCTTTCTTTCCTTTCTTTCTTTTCTTTCTTTCTTTCTTATTTATTGATAAATTATTTTATGATTTATTTGTGTACTTATTTTCAGACGGAGTCTCGCTCTGGGCGGGGCGGGGCGAGGCGAGGCACAGCGCATCGCTTTGGAAGCCGCGGCAACGCCTTTCAAAGCCCCATTCATATGCACAAAGCCCTATTCCCTTCCTGGAGTTGGAGCTGATGCCTTCCGTAGCCTTGGGCTTCTCTCCATTCGGAAGCTTTGACAGGCGCAACCCCACCCAGAGGCTGCCTGCGGCTGAGGATTAGGGGGTGTGTTGCGGCTGAAAAGTGGGTCCCCTAGTTTTGATACCTCAGTGGACACATCCCCCGACCGCCATCGCTTGCTCGCCCTCTGAGATCCCCCGCCTCCACCGCCTTGCAGGCTCACCGCTTACTTTCATTTCTTTCTTCCTTTCTTGCGTTTCAGGAGGGGGTGCGGGAATGAGGGTGTGTGTGGGGAGGGGGTGCGGGGTGGGGACGGAGGGGAGCGTCCTAAGGGTCGATTTAGTGTCATGCCTCTTTCACCGCCACCACCGAAGATGAAAGCAACGATCGGCTACATACCGCGTGTTCTCATCTAGAAGTGGGAACTTACAGATGAGAGTTCTTGCATGGGCAGAACGAGGGGGACCAGGGACGCGGAAGCCTGCTTGAGGGAGGAGGGGTGGAAGGAGAGACAGCTTCAGGAAAAAAACAAAACACGAATACTGTCGGACACAGCACTGACTACCCGGGTGATGAAATCATCTGCACACTGAACACCCCCGTCCCAAGTTTACCTATGTCACAATCTTGCACATGTATGCTTGAACGACAAATAAAAGTTAGGGGGGAGAGAGGAGAGAGAGCGAGAGAGCGAGAGCGAGAGCGAGAGAGAGAGCGAGAGCGAGAGAGAGAGAGAGAGAGAGAGCGAGAGAGAGAGAGAGAGAGAGAGAGAGAGAGAGAGAGAGAGAGAGACAAGTACAACCAAACACCACCTCCTTGACCTGAGTCAGGGGGTTTCTGGCCTTTTGGGAGAATGTTCAGCGACAATGCAGTATTTGGGCCGGTTCTTTTGTTTCTTCTTCTTCTTCTTTTCTTTCTTTTTTTTGGACTGAGTCTCTCTCGCTCTGTCACCCAGGCTGCGGTGCAGTGGCGCTCTCTCGGCTCACTGGAACCTCTGCTTCCCGGGCTCCAGTGATTCTTCTTCGGTAGCTGGGATTACAGGCACGCACCAGGATGGCCGGCTCATATTCTTATTTTTAGTAGAGAGGGGGTTTCTCCACGTTGGCCACGCTGGTATCGAACTCTTGACCTCAAATGATGCGCCTTCCTGGGCCTCCCAAAGTGCTGGAAACGACCGGCCTGAGCCGCCGGGATTTCAGCCTTTAAAAGCGCGGGCCCTGCCAACTTTCGCTGCGGCCCTTACGCTCAGAAGGA
>NC_072420.2:2348654-2361154 GCF_028858775.2 Pan troglodytes | reverse complement strand
TCTGTCTGTCTCTGTCTCTCTCTCTCTCTCTCTCTCTCTCTCTCTGTGTGTGTGTGGGGGGGGGGTGTGGGGGGGTGTGTGTGTCTGCCTTCTGTCTTACTCTCTTTCTCTGCCTGTCTGCCTGCCTGTCTGTTTGTCTCTCTCTCTCTCTGCCTGTCTCTCTCCCTTCCTGTCTCTGTTTCTCTCTCTTTCTGTTTCTCTCTGTCTCTGTCCATCTGTGTCTTTCTCCGTCTGTCTCTTTATCTGTCTCTCTCTCTCTCTCTTTTTCTGTCTTTCCCTCTTTGTGTATCGTTGTCTCTCTCTGTCTGTCTCTGTCTCTCTGTCTCTGTCTCTCTGTCTCTCTCTCTCTCTCTCTCTCTCTCTCTCTCTGTCTGTCTGTCTGTCTCGGTCTCTGGCTCTGGCTCTCGCTATCTCCCGCCCTCTCTTTTTTTGCAAAATAAGCTCAAGTACATCTAATCTAATCCCTCACCAAGGCCCGAATTCTTAACTTCTGACATCCCAGATTTGATCTCCCTACAGAATGCTGTACAGAACTGGCGAGTTGATTTCTGGACTTGGATACCTCATAGAAACTACATAGGAATAAAGATCCAATCCTAAAATCTGGTGTGGCTTCTCCCTCGACTGTCTCGAAAAATCGTACCTCTGTTCCCCTAGGATGCCGGAAGAGTTTTCTCCATGTGCATCTGCCCGTGTCCTAAGTGATCTGTGACCGAGCCCTGTCCGTTCTGTCTCAAATATGTATGTGCAAACACTTCTCTCCATTTCCACAACTACCCACGGCCCCTTGTGGAACCACTGGCTCTTTGAAAAAAATCCCAGAAGTGGTTTTGGCTTTTTGGCTAGGAGGCCTAAGCCTGCTGAGAACTTTCCTGCCCAGGATCCTGTGTGAACAAAAGTGCCTCTGCTGGGAGCTGGGAGCGTCGGGACCATGCTTGCTAGCGCTGGATGAGTCTCTGGAAGGACGCACGGGACTCCGCAAAGCTGACCTGTCCCACCGAGGTCAAATGGATACCTCTGCATTGGCCCGAGGCCTCCGAAGTACATCACCGTCACCAACCGTCACCGTCAGCATCCTTGTGAGCCTGCCCAAGACCCCGCCTCCGGGGAGACTCTTGGGAGCCCGGCCTTCATCGGCTAAAGTCCAAAGGGATGGTGACTTCCACCCACAAGGTCCCCACTGAACGGCGAAGATGTGGAGCGTAGGTCAGAGAGGGGACCGGGAGGGGAGACGTCCTGACCGGCGATGAGTTCCCTAGGCTCTGGCCACCCCACCCATGCCCCACGTCCCACGTCCCGGGCACCCGCGGGACACCGCCGCTTGATCCCCTCCTCTGTCCACAGCCGGCCCCACCCCACCACGCAACCCACGCACACACGCTGGAGGTTCCAAAAGCACACGGTGTGAATAGAGCCTGACGGAGCGAGAGCCCATTTCACGAGGTGGGAGGGGTGGGGGTGGGGTGGGTTGGGGGTTGTGGGGTCTGTGGAGAGCCCGATTCTCCCTCTTGGGTGGCTACAGGCCAGAAATGAATATCGCTTCTTGGGCGGAGGGGCTTCCTTAGGCCATCACCGCTTGCGGGACTACCTCTCAAACCCTCCCTTGAGGCCACAAAATAGATTCCACCCCACCCATCGACGTTTCCCCCCGGGTGCTGGATGTATCCTGTCAAGAGACCTGAGCCTGACACCATCGAATTAAACACCTTTACTGGCTTGGTGGGTTTGTTTGTTTCTGAGATGGAGTCTTGCTCTGTCCCCCAGGCTGGAGTGCAGCGGCGTGATCTCAGCTCACTGGAACCTCTGCCTCCTGGGTTCAAGTGATTCTCCTGTCTCAGCGCCACCATGGCCGGCTCATATTTTTTTTTTTTTTTTTTTTTTTTTTTTTTTTTTTTTTTTTTTTTAGTAGACACGGGGTTTCACCCTCTTTCATTGGTTTTCACTGGAGATTCCAGATTCGAACCACACCTCATTCTGTGCCACAGAGAGACTTCTTCTTCTTCTTCTTCTTCTTTTTTTTAAGTGCAACGCAACATGTCTGCCTTATTTGAGTGGCTTCCTATATCATTATAATTGTGTTATAGATGAAGAAAAGGTATTAAACACTGTGCTAATGATAGCGAAAGTGAAGACAAAAGAAAGGCTATCCATTTTGTGGTTAGAATAAAGTTGCTCAGTATTTAGAGCTACCTAAATACGTCAGCATTTACACTCTTCCTAGTCAAAGCTGGCCGATCTGAATAATCCTCCTTGAAACACAATTTTTGATAGGGTTAAGATTTTTTTAAGAATGCGACTCCTGCAAAAGAGCTGAACAGACAATACACATTTAAAAACATCACAACACAAGGATCAACCAGACTTGGGAAAAAATCGAAAACGACACAAGTCTTATGAAGAACTGAGTTCTTAAAATAGGACGGAGAACATAGCCATCGGAAGAGAAGGCAGTATTGGCAAGTTGATTGTGACGTTGGTCAGCAGTAGCTGGCACTATCTTTTTGGCCATCTTTCGGGCCACGTAACTACTACAGCAAAATGAGATATGATCCATTGAACAACATATTCGCAAATCAAAAAATGTTTCCGTAATATAATGCTTCAGATTTAGAAGCAAATCAAATGATAGAACGCCACTGCTGTAATAAGTCACCCCAAAGACCACCGTATCTGACAAAATAACTACCACAGGGTTATGACTTCAGAATTATACTTTCTCTTGATATTTACTTATGTATGTATTTATTTTTTTAATGTATTTCTCTTGAGACGGCGTCTCGCTCTGTCGCCCAGGCTGGAGTGCAATGGTGTGATCTCGGCTCACTGCAACCGCCACCTCTCCGGGTTCAAGCGATTCTCCTGCCTCAGCCTCCCGAGTAGCTGGGACTACAGGTGCCCACCACCACGCCCAGCTAATCTTTATACTTTTAATAGAGACGGGGTTTCACCGTGTTGGCCCGGATGGTCTCGATCTCTTGACCTCGTGACCCGCCCGCCTCGGCCTCCCAAAGTGCTGGGATGACAGGCGTGAGCCACTGCGCCCGGCCTTCTCTTGACGTTTAAACTATGAAGTCAGTCCAGAAAAATGCAATCAATGTCAACGGTGAGTATGCTGTTGAGGCAGAGGGAGGACCACACTTTCTCATGTCTTATTCAGTTGATCACAATAGGACCTAGGTAGTAATTTCCTATGTGCCCACTTATACACGAGTACAAAAGAGTAAAACAGAGAGACCGCTACATGAAAGGGTACGTGAAGTTCTTCATAGTAACTCCGTAAACTGGAACACTGTCAAAAAGCAGCAGCTCGTGAGTTGTTTCCATCTATTTTTCTATTCTCCAATAAGTGAACTATGCTATTCCTTTCCAATCTCCCAAGCGCTCCTTGTCCCCATCACCACTTCGGTGCTCGAAGAAAAAGTAACAAATCAAGTCACACAACTAAAGAAACACATACGCGAACCAAAGACAACTACAGCGTCTGCAAAAGTTTGCTAGAAGACTGAAACTGTTGAGTATAAGGATCTGGTATTCTAGGATCATGAGTTCATTTCAGAGTTTGTTCAAGACATACGTTTCATAAGGAAACATCTTAGTTAGAAGTTATTCAGCACTATGTACCATCCCTAAGTATTTTTAACCAAATTCGTGACAATAAAGAGCTATCTAACCAGAAAAACTAGCGAGTACCGGCACCATCCATAGGGCTTTGTCTTTACACTTCATTACCACTTACCATGCCTTACAATGTCTGGGATTGACCCTGATAGCATTTCGAAAACAAGCTGATGCTTTGTCCAATTCTTCAGTGAAGACAAGCTCACGCCCTAATGCACTATAGGCATAAGCATCATTTGGATCCACTTCGAGAGTTCTCTGGAAGAATTGAATCGCAATATCGTGTTCCCGTTGCAGACCGAAACAGTTCCCTGCAGCACACCAGGCCTCTGGCTGGCGAAGTTTTATCCCTGTCTGTGAAGTCTTTGGACAGAACTGAAAGAGCAACATCTTTCGGAGGATGCCAAAGTGTTGTAGAGCAGATCTCCATGCCTTCGACTCTGTAATTCTCAATCCTTCTAACCTCTGAGAATTTTCTTTCAGCTTGCGTGGACTCTGAAAGTTTAAAATAGGCCCTTCCAATTTGGCACAGTACCCAACCGGTATTGCGGTGGTGAGAAGCTAGATGGCTCAAGATACTGACTGACAGCTTCTTTGCCGTGGTGAGAACACAAAGCTAAATAACCTTTCCCCCTTTCACGAGGAAGGCTCATCAAGCCTTCCGCTGCTGCTGCTTTTTGTAGATTAAAAGCCTGAATCTGAGGCGCGATTGCGGCTATTTTCCCTTCTGGAATGATGGAAGAGTCCAATTTTGTCACTTCCATGGCTATCACTTATGTTCGGTGGAGTTATTCCTCCTTTATTAGCTTTACTTTTTGTTTTTCTGTTTGGGATTTTAGGTGGAAACTTCCCTTTTAATTTTCTCCTATTCTCCTCGGTTGTGGAGCTGTCACTAGTCAAGAGTCGTGAATGTCTTCGAGGCGGTGCATTTGGGGGAGATGCCATAGTGGGGCTCAATACCTGAGGTGTTGCCCTTGTCGGCGCACCAGAACTTTGTGTTTTTGCAAGAATTGGGGTTACCTTTCGGCTCTTTCCCCTCTGCGAGAAGACAGACTGTGTTCCGGTTTGGCCGATTCTGGCAACAGACTTTTTTGAAGGGGCTCCGGTGGATGGCACGTCAACGACAGAAGGTGTCTAATACCAGTGCAGTTTTGTCCATAGGATCCGTCTCCGGGACTTGGGGCTTCTAATGGCAAAATGCCAACGCTTGGGGCTCATGGACTAACTGCTGCTGGTCCTCCTAATACACTTCGACCAGTTTTTGGTTTATGTTGAACCTGTTTAGATCATATGGAAGTTCCTGTTCCCAGTGGGACAGTATCAGGTGAAAGGACAGCTGAATCGATAGAAGACACTGGGGAGTCTGTATTCAAGGAGTACTTTGAATTGGAAGATTCTCAATTCAATCCGTTTAATTCAACGGTGTCCTGGGGTGTTTCCGTAAGAACGGTCTCAGGCTGTCTGTGACATAAACTAGGACGAGGTCCCAGTGTTTTGGCGCAACACTTGGACAGGCAGTTGCTAAAGCTCTCTAGAGATGTGAATCAAAATGTTTGGTCAGGATCTGGCTTTTCCCCCCTGTTTCACATCATGATTCAAAGGGACACCGGAGGAAAGGATTTCAACGAAGGCTCTTTTGGTCACATTCTGATCCTTTGGTAAGCCGATCTGCCTTGCAATATACATGTCCCAACGATGGACGGGGAAAGCGAGCTGAATCAGCAAACTCAGGAACAATAATATCATCATGGCTTTTCTGCTTATGAAACACTCCACCCGATAAGATTTGATCCCCTTCTGCAAGCTTGCTGAGATCAACACCACATTTCGCAAGCAGGTATTTGCATTGCGGTGTAGTACAACTGTGTCCTTTCCAGAGTCTATATGTTTTATAGGCCTTTCCTGAGCGGTAAGAAGAGGTTGCCAGTAAAAACAAGGCTTCTTCTGAGTGTACTTCTGCATAGAGGCGTTCTGCGAGGAAAACCGCATCTCGGTAGGCATAGTGGCTTCGTGCTTGCCATATAGCAGCCTGGACGGGTCCCTGCAGCACCGCCATCCTCGAGGCTCAGGCCCACTTTCTGCAGTGCCTCAGGCACCGCCCCCCCACCCCCCCACCCCCCACCCCCATAGCGGCTCCGGCCCGGCCAGCCCCGGCTCATTTAAAGTCACCAGCGACCGTTACCGACCGTTTACCGTGGGATGGGGGAGTCCGAGCCAGAATGACTTCTTTATCCTGCCGACTCTGGAAAGCCCGGCCCCTTGTGATCCATTGCAAACCGAGAGTCACCTCGTGTTTAGAACACGGATCCACTCCCAAGTTCAGTGGGGGGATGTGAGGGATGTGGCAGGTAGGACGAAGGACTCTCTTCCTTCTGATTCGGTCTGCACAGTGGGGCCTAGGGCTGGAGCTCTCTCTGTGCGGACCGCTGACTCCCTCTACCTTGGGTTCCATCGGCCCCACCCTGGAACGCGGGCCTTGGCAGATTCTGGCCCTTCCTGGCCCTTCAGTCGCTGTCAGAAACCCCATCTCGTGCTCGGATGCCCCGAGTGACTGTGGCTCGCACCTCTCCGGAAACATTGGAAATCTCTCCTCTACGCGCGGCCACCTGAAACCACAGGAGCTCGGGACACACGTGCTTTCGGGAGAGAATGCTGAGAGTCTCTTGCCGACTCTCTCTTGACTTGAGTTCTTCGTGGGTGCGTGGTTAAGACGTAGTGAGACCAGATGTATTAACTCAGGCCGGGTGCTGGTGGCTCGCGCCTGTAACCCCAGCACTTTGGGAGGCCGAGGCCGTAGGATCCCTCGAGGAATCGCCTAACCCTGGGGAGGTTGAGGCTGCAGTGAGTGAGCCATAATTGTGTCACTGCGCTCCAGTCTGGGCGAAAGACAGAATGAGGCCCTGCCACAGGCAGGCAGGCAGGCAGGCAGGCAGGCAGGCAGGCAGAAAGACAACAGCTGTATTATGTTCTTGTCAGGGTAGGAAGCAAAAATAACAGAATACAGCACTTATTTTTTTTTTTTTCCCCTTCGGACGGAGTTTCACTCTTGGTGCCCACGCTGGAGTGCAGTGGCACCATCTCGGCTCACCGCAACCTCCACCTCTCGCGTTCAAACGATTCTCCTGCCTCAGCCTCCTGAGTAGCTGGGATTACAGGCAGGGGCCACCACACCCGGCTGATTTTGTATTGTTAGTAGAGACGGCATTTCTCCATGTGGGTCAGGCTGGTCTCGAACTGGCGACCCCAGTGGATCTGCCCGCCTCGCCCTCCCAAAGTGCTGGGGTGACAGGCGTGAGCCATCGTGACCGGCCGGCTACGTTTTTTTTTTTTAAATTATTTTACTTTTTTTTAGTTTTCAATTTTAATCTATTTATTTATTTATTTACATTTATTTATTTATGTATGTACTTATTTATTTATTTTCGAGACAGACTCTCGCTCTGTTGCCCAGACTGGAGTGCAGCGGCGCGATTTCGGCTCACTGCAAGCTCTGCCTCCCGGGTTCACGCCATTCTCCTGCCTCAGCCTCCCAAGTAGCCGGGACTACAGGCGCCCACCACTGTGCCTGGCTGACTTTTTGTATTTTGAGTAGAGATGGGGTTTCACTGTGGTAGCCAGGATGGTCTCGATCTCCTGACCCTGTGATCCGTCCACCTCGGCCTCCCAAAGTGCTGGGATGACAGGCGTGAGCCACCGCCCCCGGCCTATTTATCTATTTATTAACTTAGAGTCCAGGTTATGAAACCAGTTAGTTTTTGTAATTTTTTTTTTTTTTTTTTGAGACGAGGTTTCACCGTGTTGCCAAGGCTTGGGCCGAGGGATCCACCGGCCCTCGGCCTCCCAAAAGTGCGGGGATGACAGGCGCGAGCCTACGGCGCCCGGACCCCCCCTTCCCCCCTCCCCCGCTTGTCTTCCCGACAGACAGTTTCACGGCAGAGCGTTTGGCTGGCGTGCTTAAATTCATTCTAAATAGAAATTTGGGGCGTCAGCTTCTGGCCTCATGGACTCTGAGCTGAGGAGTCCCCTGGTCTGTCTATCACAGGACCGTACACGTAAGGAGGAGAAAAATCGTAACGTTCAAAGTCAGTCATTTTGTGATACAGAAATACACAGATTCACCCAAAACACAGAAACCAGTCTTTTAGAAATGGCCTTAGTCCTGCTGTCCGTGCCAGTGATTCTTTTCAGTTTGGACCTTGACTGAGAGAATTCCCAGTCGGTCTCTCGTCTCTGGACGGAAGTTCCAGATGATCCGATGGGTGGGGGACTTAGGCTGCGTCCCCCCAGGAGCCCTGGTCGATTAGTTGTGGGGATCGCTTTGGAGGGCGCGGTGACCCACTGTGCTGTGGGAGCCTCCATCCTTCCCCCCACCCCCTCCCCAGGGGATCCCAATTCATTCCGGGCTGACACTCTCACTGGCAGACGTCGGGCATCACCTAGCGGTCACTGTGACTCTGAAAACGGAGGCCTCACAGAGGAAGGGAGCACCAGGCCGCCTGCGCACAGCCTGGGGCAACTGTGTCTTCTCCACCGCCCCCACCCCCACCTCCAAGTTCCTCCCTCCTTTGTTGCCTAGGAAATCGCCACTTTGACGACTGGGTCTGATTGACCTTTGATCAGGCAAAAACGAACAAACAAATAAATAAATAAAATAACACAAAAGTAACTAACTGAATAAAATAAGTCAATACAATCCATTGCAATGCAATAAAATACCACACGATACGATAGGATACAATACAATACAATACAATACAATACAATACAATACAATACAATACAATACAATAGGCCGGGTGCGGTGGCTCATGCCTGTCATCCCATCACTTTGGGAGGCCGAGGTGGACGCATCACCTGAAGTCGGGAGTTGGAGACAAGCCCGACCAACATGGAGAAATCCCGTCTCAATTGAAAATACAAAACTAGCCGGGCGCGGTGGCACATGCCTCTAATCCCAGCTGCTAGGAAGGCTGAGGCAGGAGAATCGCTTGAACCTGGGAAGCGGAGGTTGCGGTGAGCCGAGATTGCGCCATCGCACTCCAGTCTGAGCAAAAACAGCGAAACTCCGTCTCAAAAATAAACAAATAAATAAATAAATAAATAAATACACAAATACATAAATTAAAATAAATAAATACAATGCAATAAAATAAATGGGCCCTGCGCGGTGGCTCAAGCCTGTCACCCCCTCACTTTGGGAGGCCAAGGCCGGTGGATCAAGAGGCGGTCAGACCAACAGGGCCAGTATGGTGAAACCCCGTCTCTACTCACAATACACAGAATTAGCCGGGCGCCGTGCTGTGCTGTACTGTCTGTAATCCCAGCTACTCGGGAGGCCGAGCTGAGGCAGGAGAATCGCTTGAACCTGGGAGGTGGAGGTTGCAGTGAGCCGAGATCGTGCCACTGCACCCCAGCCTGGGCGACAGAGCGAGACTCCGTCTCAAAAAAATGAAAATGAAAATGAAATGCAACAAAATAATTAAAAAGTGAGTTTCCGGGGAAAAAGAAAAAAACAACAACAACAACAACAACAACAACAAAAAACAACCCCACCGTGACATCCACGTACGTACGCCTCTCGCCTTTCGAGGCATCAAACACGTTAGGAATTATGCGTGATTTCTTTTTTTTAACTTACTTTTATTTTATTCTCATGATTTCTGTTTCGAGACGGAGTCTCGGAGGCCCGCCCTCCCTCCGTCCCATTCCCTGGTTGCCCAGACAACCTCAGGAGACAGACCCTGGCTGGGCCAGATTGTTCTTCTCCTCGGTCGATGGTTTCCTTGTCTTTCTTCGTGTCTTTAACCCGCGTGGACTCTTCCGCTCGGGTTTGACAGATGGCAGCTCCACTTTAGGCCTTGTTGTTGTTGGGGACTTTCCCGATTCTCCCCAGATGTAGTGAAAGCAGGTAGATTTGCCTTGCCTGGCCTTGCCTGGCCTTGCCTGGCCTTGCCTTTTCTTTCTTTCTTTCTTTCTTTCTTTCTTTCTTTCTTTCTTTCTTTCTATTACTTTCTTTTTTTCTTCTTCTTCTTCCTTTTTTTTTTTTTTTTTTTTTTTTTTTTTTTTTTTTTTTTGAGACAGAGTTTCACTCTTGTTGCCCAGGCTAGAGGGCAATGGCGCGATCTCGGCTCACCGCACCCTCCGCCTCCCAGGTTCAAGCGATTCTCCTGCCTCGGCCTCCTGATTAGCTGGGATTACAGGCATGGGCCACCGTGCCTGGCTGATGTTTGTACTTTTAGTAGAGACGGTGTTTTTCCATGTTGGTCAGGCTGGTCTCCAACTCCCAACCTCAGGTGGTCCGCCTGCCTTGGCCTCCCAAAGTGCTGGGATGACAGGGGTGAGCCACAGCGCCCAGCCTCTCTCTCTCTCTGTCTCTCTCTCTCTCTCTCTCTCTCTCTCTCTCTCTCTCTCTCTCTCTCGCTTGCTTGCTTGCTTGCTTTCGTGCTTTCTTGCTTCCTTGTTTTCTTTCTTTCTTTTGTTTCTTTCTTGCTTGCTTTCTTGCTTGCTTGTTTTCTTGCTTTCTTGCTTTCTTTTCTTTCTTGCTTGCTTGCTTTCTGGCTTTCCTTTCTTTTTCTTTCTTGCTTTCTTGCTTGCTTGCTTTCTTGTTTTCTTGCTTTCTTGCTTGCTTGCTTGCTTGCTTGCTTTCAGCGCCCAGCCTCTCTCTCTCTCTCTCTCTCTCTCTCTCGCTTGCTTGCTTGCTTGCTTTCGTGCTTTCTTGCTTTCTTGTTTTCTTTCTTTCTTTTGTTTCTTTCTTGCTTGCTTTCTTGCTTGCTTGTTTTCTTGCTTTCTTGCTTTCTTTTCTTTCTTGCTTGCTTGCTTTCTTGCTTTCCTTTCTTTTTCTTTCTTGTTTTCTTGCTTTCTTGCTTGCTTTCGTGCTGTCTTGTTTTCTTGCTTGCTTGCTTGCTTTCGTGCTTTCTTGTTTTCTTGCTTTCTTTCTTTCTTTTGTTTCTTTCTTGCTTTCTTTTCTTTCTTGCTTGCTTTCTTGCTTTCTTTTCTTTTTCTTTCTTGCTTTCTTGCTTTCTTGCTTTCTGGTTTTCTTGCTTTCTTGCTTGCTTTTGTGCTTTCTTGTTTTCTTGCTTTCTGTCTTTTGCTTCTTTCTTTCTTGCTCTCTCGCTTGCTTGCTTGCTTGCTTTCGTGCTTTCTTGTTTTCTTGCTTTCTTTCTTTCTTTTGTTTCTTTCTTGCTTGCTTTCTTGCTTTCTTGTTTTCTTGCTTTCTTGCTTTCTTTCCTGCTTTCTTTCTTGCTTTGTTTTCTTTCTAGCTTTCTTTTCTTTCTTGCTTGCTTTCTTGCTTTCTTTTCTTTTTCTTTCTTTCTTTCTTGCTTTCTTTTTTCTTGCTTTCTTGCTTTCTTTTCTCTTTCTTTCTTTCTTTCCTGCTTTTTTGCTTTCTTGCTTGCTTTCTTGCTTGCTTTCTTGCTTGCTTGCTTTCTGTCTTTTCTTTCTTTCTTTCTTTCTTTCTGTTTCGTCCTTTTGAGACAGAGTTTCACTCTTGTTTCCACGGCTAGAGTGCAATGGCGCGATCTTGGCTCACCGCACCTTCCGCCTCCCGGGTTCGAGGGCTTCTCCTGCCTCAGCCTCCTGATTAGCGGGGATTACAGGGAGGCACCCCCACGCCTGGCTTGGCTGATGTTTGCGTTTTTAGTAGGCACACCGTGTCTCTCCGTGTTGGTCAGGCTGGCCTCCGACTCCCGACCTCATGTGATGCGCCCACCTCGGCCTCTCGAAGTGCTGGGATGACGGGCGTGAGCCACCGTGCCCGGCCTGTTGACTCATTTCGTTTTTTTTCTTTCTTTCCTTTCCATGTATTTACTGACGTTTATTAATGTGAACATTTTTGTACATTTGTATGTAAACGACAATGCGTATATCTTTGCATTTACTACTCTCGTGTGTAGTAAACACGTACCGATTGTATAGAAACATCCTTCTATATGATAGATGTAGGTGTTTCTGTGATACAAATAAATACACATCGCTCTACAGAGAAGCGATCGTCGAGAAATACGTTTACGTTTACGTACGAAAAGTGTTGTATTTATGTTTATAAATGAACAAGTGTACGTACTTATCTCTGTTTTCTTTCTTCCTCTCCTTTACGTTTTTCTTCCTTCCTTTCTTCCTTTCTTCTCCTTCTGTAGGTTTTTCTTCCTCTCTTCCTTTCCTTCTCTCTCTCTTTCTGATCTTTTCTCCTTCGTGCTTTATTTCTCTTTCGTTCCCTGTCTCTCCTTCTGTTTTCTTTCCTCTCTGTTTCTTTTTCCCTTCTTTCCTTCGTTTCTTTCCTCATTCTTTCTCTCTTTTTCATGTTTCTTTCCTTTCCGTCTGTCTTTTAAAAATGGAGTGTTTCAAAAGTTTTCTCTGTGTATCGACGTTTTTTAAATTCTCTTTTCTCCATTGTCTTCCTCCCTCCCTCCCTCCCTGCTCCCTTCCCTCCCTCCTTCCCTTTCACCATCTGTCTCTTTTCCCCATTCCCCGCCCCCCCCCCCCCCCCCCCCCGTCTGTCTCTGCGTGGATTCCGGAAGAGCCTATGCATTTTGCCTCTCCGTGTGTCTGCAGCGACCCGCGACCGAGTCCTTGTGTGTTCTTTCTCCCTCCCTCCCTCCCCTCCCTCCCTCCCTGCTTCCGAGATGCATCTCCGAACACCCACGCGCCGTGGGTTGTCTTCTGACTCTGTCGCGGGTCGAGGCAGAGACGCGTTTGGGCACCGTGTGTGTGGGGTTGGGGCAGAGGGGCTGCGTTTTCGGCCTCGGGAAGAGCTTCTCGGCTCACGGTTTCGCTTTTGCGGTCCACGGGCCGCCCTGCCTGCCATCCGGATCTGTCTCGCTGACGTTCGCGGCGGTCCGTCGGGCTCCATCTGGCGAAAACTTTTAGATCGTGCTCTCGGCTTC
>NC_072420.2:1327500-1335000 GCF_028858775.2 Pan troglodytes | reverse complement strand
GTCTCGAACTCCTGTCCTCAAGCAATCCGCCTGCCTGCCTCGGCCGCCCACACTGCTGCTATTACAGGCGTGAGACGCTGCGCCTGGCTCCTTCTACGTTTGCCTGCCTGCCTGCCTGCCTGCCTGCCTACCTATCAATCGTCTTCTTTTTAGTACGGATGTGCTCTCGCTTTGTTGTCCATGCTCTGGGCACACGTGATCTCTTTTTAAACTTCTATGATTATGATGATTGTAGGCGTCATCTCACGTGTCGGGGTGATCTCCAACTTTTAGGCTCCAGAGATCCTCCCGCATCGGCCTCCCGGAGTGCTGTGATGACACGCGTGGGCACGGTACGCTCTGGTCATGTTTGTCATGGGTCGGTTCTTTCCGTTTTTAATACGGGGACTGCGAACAGATAAAATGTTCACACGCATCTCACCGATCCGCCTTTTCGTTCTTTCTTTTTTTTTTTCTCTTTAGACGGAGTTTCACTCTTGTCGCCCAGGGTGGAGGACGATGGCGGATCTCGGCTCACCGCACCCTCCGCCTCCCAGGTTCAAGGGATTCTCCTGCCTCAGCCTTCCCGAGTAGCTGCGATGACAGCGATGAGCCATCGTGCCTGGCTAATTTTTCTATTCCTAGTACAGATGGGGTTTCTCCATCTTGGTTAGGCTGGTCTTCAACTTCCGACCGTTGGAGGATCTTAACTTTCTTGGTGGTGGTTGCTTTTCTTTTTCTTTTTTTCTTTTCTTTTCTTTCCTTCTCCTTCCCCCCCCAACCCCCCTTGTCGTCGTCGTCGTCCTCCTCCTCCTCCTCCTCCTCCTCCTCCTCCTCTTTCATTTCTTTCAGCTGGGCTCTCCTACTTGTGTTGCTCTGTTGCTCACGCTGGTCTCAAACTCCTGGCCTTGACACTTCTCGCGTCACATCCGCCGTCTGCTTGTTGAAATGAGCATCTCTCGTAAAATGGAAAAGATGAAAGAGATAAACACGAAGACGGAAAGCACGGTGTGAACGTTTCTCTTGCCGTCTCCCGGGGTGTACCTTGGACGCGGAAACACGGAGGGAGCTTGGCTGAGTGGGTTTTCGGTGCCGAAACCTCCCGAGGGCCTCCTTCCCTCTCCCCCTTGTCCCCGCTTCTCCCCCAGCCGAGGCTCCCACCGCCGCCCTGGCATTTTCCACAGGAGAGGTATAGGGAGAGGACTGACACGCCTTCCGCATCTATATCCTGCCGGACGTCTCTGGCTCGGCGTGCCCCACCGGCTACCTGCCACCTTCCAGGGAGCTCTGAGGCGGATGCGACCACACCCCCGTCCCCCCCGTCACGTCCCGCTACCCTCCCCCGGCTGGCCTTTGCCGGGCGACCCCAGGGGAACCGCGTTGACGCTGCCCTCGGATCCTCCGGCGAAGACTTCCACCGCATGCCCCGGGTGGGCCGGTTGGGATGAGACTGGACCACCCCGGACCGTGCTGTTCTTGGGGGTGGGCTGACGTACGGGGTGGACTGGCGGCCCCAGCATTGTAAAGGGTGCGTGGGTATGGAAATGTCACGTAGGATGCCCTCCTTCCCTTCGGTCTGCCTTCAGCTGCCTCAGGCGTGAAGACAACTTCCCATCGGAACCTCTTCTCTTCCCTTTCTCCAGCACACAGATGAGACGCGTGAGAGGGAGAAACAGCTCAATAGATACTGCTGACCTTCATTTGTGGAATCCTCAGTCGTCTACACACAAGACAGGTGACTAGGCAGGGACACAGATCAAACACTATTTCCGGGTCCTCGTGGTGGGATTGGTGTCTCTCCTCTCTCTCTCTCTCTCTCTCTCTCTCTCTCTCTCTCTCTCTCTCTCTCACACACACACGCGCGCGCGCGCGCACGCACGCATGCACACACGCACACACACACACACACACACACACATTTCCATATCTAGTTCACAAAGCACACTCACTTAACCTTTTCACAGTACGCAGGCTGAGTAAAACCCACCCCACCTTCCACCCGTTGGCTGACGAAACCCCTTCTCTACAATGGATGAAAAAGATGATCTGGGCCGGGCACGCTAGCTCACGCCTGTCATTCCGGCACTTTGGGAGGCCGAGGCCGGTGGATCGCTTGGGGCCGGGAGTTCGAGACCAGGCTGGCCGACGTGGCGAAACCCCGTCTCTCTGAAAAAATAGAACGATTAGCCGGGCCTGGTGGCGTGGGCTTGGAATCACGACCGCTCGGGAGACTGGGGCGGGCGAGTTGTTCCGACCGGGGAGGCCGAGGTTGCGATGAGCTGAGATCGTGCCGTGGCGATCCAGCCTGGATGACGGAGCGAGACCCCGTCTCGATACAATCATGATGTGATTATAAGATGAGTTGTGCGCGGTGATGGCCGCCTGTAGTCGCAGCTACTCGGGAGGCTGAGATGAGGAGAGGATCACTTGAGGCCCCACAGGTCGAGGCTTCGGTCGGCCGTGACCCACTGTATCCTGGGCGGTCACCGGTCAAGGAGATATGCCCCCTCCCCGTTTGCTTTTCTTTTCTTCCCTTCTCTTTTCTTCTTTTTTCTTCTCTTTTCTTTTCTTCTTTCTTTCTTTCTTTCTTTCTCTCTCTCTCTCTCTCTTCCCCTCTTTCTTTCCTGCCTTCCTGCCTTCCTGCCTTCCTGCCTTTCTTCTTTTCTTCTTTCCTCCCTTCCTCCCTTCCTTCTTTCCTCCCGCCTCAGCCTCCCAAAGTGCTGGGATGACTGGCGTGAGGTACCATGCCTGCTTGGCCTAAAGAGACCCTCTTGGAAAGTGAGACACAGAGAGCGCCTTCCAGTGATCTCATGGACTGATTTAGAGACGGCATCTCGCTCCGTCACCCCGGCAGTGGTGCCATCGTAACTCACTCCCTGCAGCGTGGACGCTCCTGGACTCGAGCGATCCTTCCGCCTCAGCCTCCAGAGTACAGAACCTGGGACCGCAGGCACGCGCCACTGTGCCCACACCGTTTTAAATTTTCTTTTCCTCCCCCCCCCCCCCCCCCCCGCCCGAGACAGAGTTTCGCTCTGGTGGCCTAGACTGCAGTGCGGTGGCGCGATCTTGGCTCGCCGCAACCTCTGCCTCCCGGTTTCAAGCGATTCTCCTGCATCGGCCTCCTGAGTAGCCGGGATTGCGGGCGTGCGCTGCCACGTCTGGCTGATTTTGTATTTTTAGTGGAGACGGGGCTTCTCCATGTCGATCGGGCTGGTCTCGAACTCCCGACCTCAGGTGATCCGCCCTCCCCGGCCTCCGGAACTGCTGGGATGACAGGCGTGAGCCACCGCGCCCGGCCTTCATTTTTAAATGTTTTCCCACAGACGGGGTCTCATCATTTCGTTGCAACCCTCCTGCCCGGCGTCTCAAAGTGCTGGCGTGACGGGCGTGAGCCACTGCGCCTGGACTCCGGGGAATGATTCACGACCACGGTCGCTGTACTGATTCTTTCTTTCTTTCTGTCTGTCTGTCTGTCTGTCTGTCTGTCTGTCTGTCTTTCTTTCTTTCCTTTCTTTCCTTTCTTTCTTTTCTTTCTTTCTTTCTTATTTATTGATAAATTATTTTATGATTTATTTGTGTACTTATTTTCAGACGGAGTCTCGCTCTGGGCGGGGCGGGGCGAGGCGAGGCACAGCGCATCGCTTTGGAAGCCGCGGCAACGCCTTTCAAAGCCCCATTCATATGCACAAAGCCCTATTCCCTTCCTGGAGTTGGAGCTGATGCCTTCCGTAGCCTTGGGCTTCTCTCCATTCGGAAGCTTTGACAGGCGCAACCCCACCCAGAGGCTGCCTGCGGCTGAGGATTAGGGGGTGTGTTGCGGCTGAAAAGTGGGTCCCCTAGTTTTGATACCTCAGTGGACACATCCCCCGACCGCCATCGCTTGCTCGCCCTCTGAGATCCCCCGCCTCCACCGCCTTGCAGGCTCACCGCTTACTTTCATTTCTTTCTTCCTTTCTTGCGTTTCAGGAGGGGGTGCGGGAATGAGGGTGTGTGTGGGGAGGGGGTGCGGGGTGGGGACGGAGGGGAGCGTCCTAAGGGTCGATTTAGTGTCATGCCTCTTTCACCGCCACCACCGAAGATGAAAGCAACGATCGGCTACATACCGCGTGTTCTCATCTAGAAGTGGGAACTTACAGATGAGAGTTCTTGCATGGGCAGAACGAGGGGGACCAGGGACGCGGAAGCCTGCTTGAGGGAGGAGGGGTGGAAGGAGAGACAGCTTCAGGAAAAAAACAAAACACGAATACTGTCGGACACAGCACTGACTACCCGGGTGATGAAATCATCTGCACACTGAACACCCCCGTCCCAAGTTTACCTATGTCACAATCTTGCACATGTATGCTTGAACGACAAATAAAAGTTAGGGGGGAGAGAGGAGAGAGAGCGAGAGAGCGAGAGCGAGAGAGAGAGAGAGAGCGAGAGCGAGAGAGAGAGAGAGAGAGCGAGAGCGAGAGCGAGAGAGAGAGAGAGAGAGAGAGAGAGAGAGAGAGAGAGAGAGACAAGTACAACCAAACACCACCTCCTTGACCTGAGTCAGGGGGTTTCTGGCCTTTTGGGAGAATGTTCAGCGACAATGCAGTATTTGGGCCGGTTCTTTTGTTTCTTCTTCTTCTTCTTTTCTTTCTTTTTTTTGGACTGAGTCTCTCTCGCTCTGTCACCCAGGCTGCGGTGCAGTGGCGCTCTCTCGGCTCACTGGAACCTCTGCTTCCCGGGCTCCAGTGATTCTTCTTCGGTAGCTGGGATTACAGGCACGCACCAGGATGGCCGGCTCATATTCTTATTTTTAGTAGAGAGGGGGTTTCTCCACGTTGGCCACGCTGGTATCGAACTCTTGACCTCAAATGATGCGCCTTCCTGGGCCTCCCAAAGTGCTGGAAACGACCGGCCTGAGCCGCCGGGATTTCAGCCTTTAAAAGCGCGGGCCCTGCCAACTTTCGCTGCGGCCCTTACGCTCAGAAGGACGTGTCCTCTCTGCCATAGGTTGACTCCTTGAGTCCCCTAGGCCATTGCACTGTAGCCTGGGCAGCAAGAGCCAAACTCCGTCCCCCCACCTCCCCGCGCAAATAATAACTAACGAACGAACGAACGAACTAACTAAGTAAATAAAATCTCTACACGTCACCTCTAAGTGTGTGTTCCCGTGAGGAGTGATTTCTAAGAAATGGCACTGTACACTGAACGCAGTGGCTCACGTCTGTCATCCCGAGGTCAGGAGTTCGAGACCAGCCCGGCCAACGTGGTGAAACCCCGTCTCTACTGAAAACACGAAATTGAGTCAGGTGCCGTGGGGCCGGCACCTGTCATCCCAGCTACTCGGGAGGCTGAGGCGGAAGAATTGCTTGAACCTGGCAGGCGGAGGTTGCAGTGACCCAAGATCGCACCACTGCACTACGGCCTGGGCGACAGAGTGAGACCCGGTCTCCAGATAAATACATAAATACATACATACGTACGTACGTACGTACATACATACGTACAGATATACAAGACAGAAAACAAGAAAAGAAAGGAAAGAGAAAATGAAAGAAAAGTCACTGTATCGCTACTGGGCTAGGACCGTCTCTCTGTCTGTTTCTCTCTGTTCGTCTCTGTCTTTCTCTCTGTGTCTCTTTCTCTGTCGGTCTGACTGTCTGTCTGTCTGTCTGTCTCTTTCTTTCTGTCTGTCTCTGTCTCTGTCTTTGTCTCTCTCTCTCCCTCTCTGCCTGTCTCACTGTGTCTGTCTTCTGTCTTACTCTCTTTCTCTCCCCGTCTGTCTCTCTCTCTCTCCCTCCCTGTCTGTTTCTCTCTCTCTCTTTCTGTCTGTTTCTGTCTCTCTCTGTCTGTCTATGTCTTTCTCTGTCTGTCTGCCTCTCTCTTTCTTTTTCTGTGTCTCTCTGTCGGTCTCTCTCTCTCTCTGTGCCTATCTTCTGTCTTACTCTCTCTTTCTCTGCCTGTCTGTCTGTCTCTCTCTGTCTCTCCCTCCCTGTCCGTTTCTCTCTCTCTCTCTCCCCCTCTCCCTGTCTGTTTCTCTCCGTCTCTCTCTCTTTCTGTCTGTTTCTCACTGTCTCTCTCTGTCCATCTCTGTCTTTCTATGTCTGTCTCTTTCTCTGTCAGTCTGTCAGACACCCCCGTGCCGGGTAGGGCCCTGCCCCTTCCACGAAAGTGAGAAGCGCGTGCTTCGGTGCTTCGAGAGGCCGAGAGAAATCTAGACAGGCGGGCCTTGCTGGGCTTCCCCACTCGGTGTATGATTTCGGGAGGTCGAGGCCGGGTCCCCGCTTGGATGCGAGGGGCATTTTCAGACTTTTCTCTCGGTCACGTGTGGCGTCCGTACTTCTCCTATTTCCCTGATAAGCTCCTCGACTTAAACATAAACGGCGTCCTAAGGGTCGATTTAGTGTCATGCCTCTTTCACCGCCACCAGCGAAGATGAAAGCAAAGATCGGCTGAATACCGCGCGTTCTCATCTACAAGTGGGAACTTACAGATGAGAGTTCTTGCATGGGCAGAACGAGGGGGACCGGGGACGCGGAAGCCTGCTTGAGGGAGGAGGGGTGGAAGGAGAGACAGCTTCAGGAAAAAAACAAAACACGAATACTCTTGGACACAGCACTGACTACCCGGGTGACGAAATCATCTGCACACTGAACACCCCCGTCACAAGTTTACCTATGTCACAATCTTGCTCATGTATGCTTGAACGACAAATAAAAGTTCGGGGGGAGAAGAGAGGAGAGAGAGAGAGAGAGAGACGGGGAGAGAGAGAGGGGCGGGGAGAGAGAGGGGCGGGGAGAGAGAGAGAGAGACAGAGACAGAGAGAGAGAGAGAGAGAGAGAGAGAGAAGTAAAACCAAACACCACCTCCTTGACCTGAGTCAGGGGGTTTCTGGCCTTTTGGGAGAACGTTCAGCGACAATGCAGTATTTGGGCCCGTTCTTTTTTTTTTTTTTTTTTTTTTCTTTTCTTTCTTTTTTTTGGACTGAGTCTCTCTCGCTCTGTCACCCAGGCTGCGGTGCAGTGGCGCTCTCTCGGCTCACTGGAACCTCTGCTTCCCGGGTTCCAGTGATTCTTCTTCGGTAGCTGGGATTACAGGCGCGCACCATGACGGCCGGCTCGTAGTTCTATTTTTAGTAGAGATGGGGTTTCTCCACGTTGGCCACGCTGGTCTCGAACTCCTGACCTCAAATGATCCGCCTTCCTGGGCCTCCCACAGTGCTGGGACGACAGGCCTGAGCCGCCGGGATTTCAGCCTTTAAAAGCACGGGCCCTGCCAACTTTCGCTGCGGCCCTTACGCTCAGAAGGACGTGTCCTCTCTGCCATAGGTTGACTCCTTGAGTCCCCTAGGCCATTGCACTGTAGCCTGGGCAGCAAGAGCCAAACTCCGTCCCCCCACCTCCCCGTGCAAAAAATAACTAACTAACTAACAACTAACTAAAATCTCTGCACGTCACCCATAAGTGTGTGTTCCCATGAGTGATTTCTAAGAAATGGCACTCTACACTGAATGCAGTGGCTCACGTCTGTCATCCCGAGGTCAGGAGT
>NC_072420.2:1307500-1322500 GCF_028858775.2 Pan troglodytes | reverse complement strand
TCTGTGTGTGTGGGGGGGGGTGTGGGGGGGTGTGTGTGTCTGCCTTCTGTCTTACTCTCTTTCTCTGCCTGTCTGTCTGCCTGTCTGTTTGTCTCTCTCTCTCTCTGCCTGTCTCTCTCCCTTCCTGTCTCTGTTTCTCTCTCTTTCTGTTTCTCTCTGTCTCTGTCCATCTGTGTCTTTCTCCGTCTGTCTCTTTATCTGTCTCTCTCTCTCTCTCTTTTTCTGTCTTTCCCTCTTTGTGTATCGTTGTCTCTCTCTGTCTGTCTCTGTCTCTCTGTCTCTGTCTCTCTGTCTCTCTCTCTCTCTCTCTCTCTCTCTCTCTCTCTCTCTGTCTGTCTGTCTGTCTCGGTCTCTGGCTCTGGCTCTCGCTATCTCCCGCCCTCTCTTTTTTTGCAAAATAAGCTCAAGTACATCTAATCTAATCCCTCACCAAGGCCCGAATTCTTAACTTCTGACATCCCAGATTTGATCTCCCTACAGAATGCTGTACAGAACTGGCGAGTTGATTTCTGGACTTGGATACCTCATAGAAACTACATAGGAATAAAGATCCAATCCTAAAATCTGGTGTGGCTTCTCCCTCGACTGTCTCGAAAAATCGTACCTCTGTTCCCCTAGGATGCCGGAAGAGTTTTCTCCATGTGCATCTGCCCGTGTCCTAAGTGATCTGTGACCGAGCCCTGTCCGTTCTGTCTCAAATATGTATGTGCAAACACTTCTCTCCATTTCCACAACTACCCACGGCCCCTTGTGGAACCACTGGCTCTTTGAAAAAAATCCCAGAAGTGGTTTTGGCTTTTTGGCTAGGAGGCCTAAGCCTGCTGAGAACTTTCCTGCCCAGGATCCTGTGTGAACAAAAGTGCCTCTGCTGGGAGCTGGGATCGTCGGGACCATGCTTGCTAGCGCTGGATGAGTCTCTGGAAGGACGCACGGGACTCCGCAAAGCTGACCTGTCCCACCGAGGTCAAATGGATACCTCTGCATTGGCCCGAGGCCTCCGAAGTACATCACCGTCACCAACCGTCACCGTCAGCATCCTTGTGAGCCTGCCCAAGACCCCGCCTCCGGGGAGACTCTTGGGAGCCCGGCCTTCATCGGCTAAAGTCCAAAGGGATGGTGACTTCCACCCACAAGGTCCCCACTGAACGGCGAAGATGTGGAGCGTAGGTCAGAGAGGGGACCGGGAGGGGAGACGTCCTGACCGGCGATGAGTTCCCTAGGCTCTGGCCACCCCACCCACGCCCCACGTCCCACGTCCCGGGCACCCGCGGGACACCGCCGCTTGATCCCCTCCTCTGTCCACAGCCGGCCCCACCCCACCACGCAACCCACGCACACACGCTGGAGGTTCCAAAAGCACACGGTGTGAATAGAGCCTGACGGAGCGAGAGCCCATTTCACGAGGTGGGAGGGGTGGGGGTGGGGTGGGTTGGGGGTTGTGGGGTCTGTGGAGAGCCCGATTCTCCCTCTTGGGTGGCTACAGGCCAGAAATGAATATCGCTTCTTGGGCGGAGGGGCTTCCTTAGGCCATCACCGCTTGCGGGACTACCTCTCAAACCCTCCCTTGAGGCCACAAAATAGATTCCACCCCACCCATCGACGTTTCCCCCCGGGTGCTGGATGTATCCTGTCAAGAGACCTGAGCCTGACACCATCGAATTAAACACCTTTACTGGCTTGGTGGGTTTGTTTGTTTCTGAGATGGAGTCTTGCTCTGTCCCCCAGGCTGGAGTGCAGCGGCGTGATCTCAGCTCACTGGAACCTCTGCCTCCTGGGTTCAAGTGATTCTCCTGTCTCAGCGCCACCATGGCCGGCTCATATTTTTTTTTTTTTTTTTTTTTTTTTTTTTTTTTTAGTAGACACGGGGTTTCACCCTCTTTCATTGGTTTTCACTGGAGATTCCAGATTCGAACCACACCTCATTCTGTGCCACAGAGAGACTTCTTCTTCTTCTTCTTCTTCTTTTTTTTAAGTGCAACGCAACATGTCTGCCTTATTTGAGTGGCTTCCTATATCATTATAATTGTGTTATAGATGAAGAAAAGGTATTAAACACTGTGCTAATGATAGCGAAAGTGAAGACAAAAGAAAGGCTATCCATTTTGTGGTTAGAATAAAGTTGCTCAGTATTTAGAGCTACCTAAATACGTCAGCATTTACACTCTTCCTAGTCAAAGCTGGCCGATCTGAATAATTCTCCTTGAAACACAATTTTTGATAGGGTTAAGATTTTTTTAAGAATGCGACTCCTGCAAAAGAGCTGAACAGACAATACACATTTAAAAACATCACAACACAAGGATCAACCAGACTTGGGAAAAAATCGAAAACGACACAAGTCTTATGAAGAACTGAGTTCTTAAAATAGGACGGAGAACATAGCCATCGGAAGAGAAGGCAGTATTGGCAAGTTGATTGTGACGTTGGTCAGCAGTAGCTGGCACTATCTTTTTGGCCATCTTTCGGGCCACGTAACTACTACAGCAAAATGAGATATGATCCATTGAACAACATATTCGCAAATCAAAAAATGTTTCCGTAATATAATGCTTCAGATTTAGAAGCAAATCAAATGATAGAACGCCACTGCTGTAATAAGTCACCCCAAAGACCACCGTATCTGACAAAATAACTACCACAGGGTTACGACTTCAGAATTATACTTTCTCTTGATATTTACTTATGTATGTATTTATTTTTTTAATGTATTTCTCTTGAGACGGCGTCTCGCTCTGTCGCCCAGGCTGGAGTGCAATGGTGTGATCTCGGCTCACTGCAACCGCCACCTCTCCGGGTTCAAGCGATTCTCCTGCCTCAGCCTCCCGAGTAGCTGGGACTACAGGTGCCCACCACCACGCCCAGCTAATCTTTATACTTTTAATAGAGACGGGGTTTCACCGTGTTGGCCCGGATGGTCTCGATCTCTTGACCTCGTGACCCGCCCGCCTCGGCCTCCCAAAGTGCTGGGATGACAGGCGTGAGCCACTGCGCCCGGCCTTCTCTTGACGTTTAAACTATGAAGTCAGTCCAGAAAAATGCAATCAATGTCAACGGTGAGTATGCTGTTGAGGCAGAGGGAGGACCACACTTTCTCATGTCTTATTCAGTTGATCACAATAGGACCTAGGTAGTAATTTCCTATGTGCCCACTTATACACGAGTACAAAAGAGTAAAACAGAGAGACCGCTACATGAAAGGGTACGTGAAGTTCTTCATAGTAACTCCGTAAACTGGAACACTGTCAAAAAGCAGCAGCTCGTGAGTTGTTTCCATCTATTTTTCTATTCTCCAATAAGTGAACTATGCTATTCCTTTCCAATCTCCCAAGCGCTCCTTGTCCCCATCACCACTTCGGTGCTCGAAGAAAAAGTAACGAATCAAGTCACACAACTAAAGAAACACATACACGAACCAAAGACAACTACAGCGTCTGCAAAAGTTTGCTAGAAGACTGAAACTGTTGAGTATAAGGATCTGGTATTCTAGGATCATGAGTTCATTTCAGAGTTTGTTCAAGACATACGTTTCATAAGGAAACATCTTAGTTAGAAGTTATTCAGCACTATGTACCATCCCTAAGTATTTTTAACCAAATTCGTGACAATAAAGAGCTATCTAACCAGAAAAACTAGCGAGTACCGGCACCATCCATAGGGCTTTGTCTTTACACTTCATTACCACTTACCATGCCTTACAATGTCTGGGATTGACCCTGATAGCATTTCGAAAACAAGCTGATGCTTTGTCCAATTCTTCAGTGAAGACAAGCTCACGCCCTAATGCACTATAGGCATAAGCATCATTTGGATCCACTTCGAGAGTTCTCTGGAAGAATTGAATCGCAATATCGTGTTCCCGTTGCAGACCGAAACAGTTCCCTGCAGCACACCAGGCCTCTGGCTGGCGAAGTTTTATCCCTGTCTGTGAAGTCTTTGGACAGAACTGAAAGAGCAACATCTTTCGGAGGATGCCAAAGTGTTGTAGAGCAGATCTCCATGCCTTCGACTCTGTAATTCTCAATCCTTCTAACCTCTGAGAATTTTCTTTCAGCTTGCGTGGACTCTGAAAGTTTAAAATAGGCCCTTCCAATTTGGCACGGTACCCAACCGGTATTGCGGTGGTGAGAAGCTAGATGGCTCAAGATACTGACTGACAGCTTCTTTGCCGTGGTGAGAACACAAAGCTAAATAACCTTTCCCCCTTTCACGAGGAAGGCTCATCAAGCCTTCCGCTGCTGCTGCTTTTTGTAGATTAAAAGCCTGAATCTGAGGCGCGATTGCGGCTATTTTCCCTTCTGGAATGATGGAAGAGTCCAATTTTGTCACTTCCATGGCTATCACTTATGTTCGGTGGAGTTATTCCTCCTTTATTAGCTTTACTTTTTGTTTTTCTGTTTGGGATTTTAGGTGGAAACTTCCCTTTTAATTTTCTCCTATTCTCCTCGGTTGTGGAGCTGTCACTAGTCAAGAGTCGTGAATTTCTTCGAGGCGGTGCATTTGGGGGAGATGCCATAGTGGGGCTCAATACCTGAGGTGTTGCCCTTGTCGGCGCACCAGAACTTTGTGTTTTTGCAAGAATTGGGGTTACCTTTCGGCTCTTTCCCCTCTGCGAGAAGACAGACTGTGTTCCGGTTTGGCCGATTCTGGCAACAGACTTTTTTGAAGGGGCTCCGGTGGATGGCACGTCAACGACAGAAGGTGTCTAATACCAGTGCAGTTTTGTCCATAGGATCCGTCTCCGGGACTTGGGGCTTCTAATGGCAAAATGCCAACGCTTGGGGCTCATGGACTAACTGCTGCTGGTCCTCCTAATACACTTCGACCAGTTTTTGGTTTATGTTGAACCTGTTTAGATCATATGGAAGTTCCTGTTCCCAGTGGGACAGTATCAGGTGAAAGGACAGCTGAATCGATAGAAGACACTGGGGAGTCTGTATTCAAGGAGTACTTTGAATTGGAAGATTCTCAATTCAATCCGTTTAATTCAACGGTGTCCTGGGGTGTTTCCGTAAGAACGGTCTCAGGCTGTCTGTGACATAAACTAGGACGAGGTCCCAGTGTTTTGGCGCAACACTTGGACAGGCAGTTGCTAAAGCTCTCTAGAGATGTGAATCAAAATGTTTGGTCAGGATCTGGCTTTTCCCCCCTGTTTCACATCATGATTCAAAGGGACACCGGAGGAAAGGATTTCAACGAAGGCTCTTTTGGTCACATTCTGATCCTTTGGTAAGCCGATCTGCCTTGCAATATACATGTCCCAACGATGGACGGGGAAAGCGAGCTGAATCAGCGAACTCAGGAACAATAATATCATCATGGCTTTTCTGCTTATGAAACACTCCACCCGATAAGATTTGATCCCCTTCTGCAAGCTTGCTGAGATCAACACAACATTTCGCAAGCAGGTATTTGCATTGCGGTGTAGTACAACTGTGTCCTTTCCAGAGTCTATATGTTTTATAGGCCTTTCCTGAGCGGTAAGAAGAGGTTGCCAGTAAAAACAAGGCTTCTTCTGAGTGTACTTCTGCATAGAGGCGTTCTGCGAGGAAAACCGCATCTCGGTAGGCATAGTGGCTTAGTGCTTGCCATATAGCAGCCTGGACGGGTCCCTGCAGCACCGCCATCCTCGAGGCTCAGGCCCACTTTCTGCAGTGCCTCAGGCACCGCCCCCCCACCCCCCCACCCCCCACCCCCATAGCGGCTCCGGCCCGGCCAGCCCCGGCTCATTTAAAGTCACCAGCGACCGTTACCGACCGTTTACCGTGGGATGGGGGAGTCCGAGCCAGAATGACTTCTTTATCCTGCCGACTCTGGAAAGCCCGGCCCCTTGTGATCCATTGCAAACCGAGAGTCACCTCGTGTTTAGAACACGGATCCACTCCCAAGTTCAGTGGGGGGATGTGAGGGATGTGGCAGGTAGGACGAAGGACTCTCTTCCTTCTGATTCGGTCTGCACAGTGGGGCCTAGGGCTGGAGCTCTCTCTGTGCGGACCGCTGACTCCCTCTACCTTGGGTTCCATCGGCCCCACCCTGGAACGCGGGCCTTGGCAGATTCTGGCCCTTCCTGGCCCTTCAGTCGCTGTCAGAAACCCCATCTCGTGCTCGGATGCCCCGAGTGACTGTGGCTCGCACCTCTCCGGAAACATTGGAAATCTCTCCTCTACGCGCGGCCACCTGAAACCACAGGAGCTCGGGACACACGTGCTTTCGGGAGAGAATGCTGAGAGTCTCTTGCCGACTCTCTCTTGACTTGAGTTCTTCGTGGGTGCGTGGTGAAGACGTAGTGAGACCAGATGTATTAACTCAGGCCGGGTGCTGGTGGCTCGCGCCTGTAACCCCAGCACTTTGGGAGGCCGAGGCCGTAGGATCCCTCGAGGAATCGCCTAACCCTGGGGAGGTTGAGGCTGCAGTGAGTGAGCCATAATTGTGTCACTGCGCTCCAGTCTGGGCGAAAGACAGAATGAGGCCCTGCCACAGGCAGGCAGGCAGGCAGGCAGGCAGGCAGAAAGACAACAGCTGTATTATGTTCTTGTCAGGGTAGGAAGCAAAAATAACAGAATACAGCACTTATTTTTTTTTTTCCCCTTCGGACGGAGTTTCACTCTTGGTGCCCACGCTGGAGTGCAGTGGCACCATCTCGGCTCACCGCAACCTCCACCTCTCGCGTTCAAACGATTCTCCTGCCTCAGCCTCCTGAGTAGCTGGGATTACAGGCAGGGGCCACCACACCCGGCTGATTTTGTATTGTTAGTAGAGACGGCATTTCTCCATGTGGGTCAGGCTGGTCTCGAACTGGCGACCCCAGTGGATCTGCCCGCCTCGCCCTCCCAAAGTGCTGGGGTGACAGGCGTGAGCCATCGTGACCGGCCGGCTACGTTTTTTTTTTTTAAATTATTTTACTTTTTTTTAGTTTTCAATTTTAATCTATTTATTTATTTATTTACATTTATTGATTTATGTATTTACTTATTTATTTATTTTCGAGACAGACTCTCGCTCTGTTGCCCAGACTGGAGTGCAGCGGCGCGATTTCGGCTCACTGCAAGCTCTGCCTCCCGGGTTCACGCCATTCTCCTGCCTCAGCCTCCCAAGTAGCCGGGACTACAGGCGCCCACCACTGTGCCTGGCTGACTTTTTGTATTTTGAGTAGAGATGGGGTTTCACTGTGGTAGCCAGGATGGTCTCGATCTCCTGACCCTGTGATCCGTCCACCTCGGCCTCCCAAAGTGCTGGGATGACAGGCGTGAGCCACCGCCCCCGGCCTATTTATCTATTTATTAACTTTGAGTCCAGGTTATGAAACCAGTTAGTTTTTGTAATTTTTTTTTTTTTTTTTTTTTTTTTTTTTTTTTTTTTTTTTTGAGACGAGGTTTCACCGTGTTGCCAAGGCTTGGGCCGAGGGATCCACCGGCCCTCGGCCTCCCAAAAGTGCGGGGATGACAGGCGCGAGCCTACGGCGCCCGGACCCCCCCTTCCCCCCTCCCCCGCTTGTCTTCCCGACAGACAGTTTCACGGCAGAGCGTTTGGCTGGCGTGCTTAAATTCATTCTCAATAGAAATTTGGGGCGTCAGCTTCTGGCCTCATGGACTCTGAGCTGAGGAGTCCCCTGGTCTGTCTATCACAGGACCGTACACGTAAGGAGGAGAAAAATCGTAACGTTCAAAGTCAGTCATTTTGTGATACGGAAATACACAGATTCACCCAAAACACAGAAACCAGTCTTTTAGAAATGGCCTTAGTCCTGCTGTCCGTGCCAGTGATTCTTTTCAGTTTGGACCTTGACTGAGAGAATTCCCAGTCGGTCTCTCGTCTCTGGACGGAAGTTCCAGATGATCCGATGGGTGGGGGACTTAGGCTGCGTCCCCCCAGGAGCCCCGGTCGATTAGTGGTGGGGATCGCTTTGGAGGGCGCGGTGACCCACTGTGCTGTGGGAGCCTCCATCCTTCCCCCCACCCCCTCCCCAGGGGATCCCAATTCATTCCGGGCTGACACTCTCACTGGCAGACGTCGGGCATCACCTAGCGGTCACTGTGACTCTGAAAACGGAGGCCTCACAGAGGAAGGGAGCACCAGGCCGCCTGCGCACAGCCTGGGGCAACTGTGTCTTCTCCACCGCCCCCACCCCCACCTCCAAGTTCCTCCCTCCTTTGTTGCCTAGGAAATCGCCACTTTGACGACTGGGTCTGATTGACCTTTGATCAGGCAAAAACGAACAAACAAATAAATAAATAAAATAACACAAAAGTAACTAACTGAATAAAATAAGTCAATACAATCCATTGCAATGCAATAAAATACCACACGATACGATAGGATACAATACAATACAATACAATACAATACAATACAATACAATACAATACAATACAATAGGCCGGGTGCGGTGGCTCATGCCTGTCATCCCATCACTTTGGGAGGCCGAGGTGGACGCATCACCTGAAGTCGGGAGTTGGAGACAAGCCCGACCAACATGGAGAAATCCCGTCTCAATTGAAAATACAAAACTAGCCGGGCGCGGTGGCACATGCCTCTAATCCCAGCTGCTAGGAAGGCTGAGGCAGGAGAATCGCTTGAACCTGGGAAGCGGAGGTTGCGGTGAGCCGAGATTGCGCCATCGCACTCCAGTCTGAGCAAAAACAGCGAAACTCCGTCTCAAAAATAAATAAATAAATAAATAAATAAATACACAAATACATAAATTAAAATAAATAAATACAATGCAATAAAATAAATGGGCCCTGCGCGGTGGCTCAAGCCTGTCACCCCCTCACTTTGGGAGGCCAAGGCCGGTGGATCAAGAGGCGGTCAGACCAACAGGGCCAGTATGGTGAAACCCCGTCTCTACTCACAATACACAGAATTAGCCGGGCGCCGTGCTGTGCTGTACTGTCTGTAATCCCAGCTACTCGGGAGGCCGAGCTGAGGCAGGAGAATCGCTTGAACCTGGGAGGTGGAGGTTGCAGTGAGCCGAGATCGTGCCACTGCACCCCAGCCTGGGCGACAGAGCGAGACTCCGTCTCAAAAAAATGAAAATGAAAATGAAATGCAACAAAATAATTAAAAAGTGAGTTTCCGGGGAAAAAGAAAAAACAACAACAACAACAACAACAACAACAACAACAACAACAACAAAAAACAACCCCACCGTGACATCCACGTACGTACGCCTCTCGCCTTTCGAGGCATCAAACACGTTAGGAATTATGCGTGATTTCTTTTTTTTAACTTACTTTTATTTTATTATCATGATTTCTGTTTCGAGACGGAGTCTCGGAGGCCCGCCCTCCCTCCGTCCCATTCCCTGGTTGCCCAGACAACCTCAGGAGACAGACCCTGGCTGGGCCAGATTGTTCTTCTCCTCGGTCGATGGTTTCCTTGTCTTTCTTCGTGTCTTTAACCCGCGTGGACTCTTCCGCTCGGGTTTGACAGATGGCAGCTCCACTTTAGGCCTTGTTGTTGTTGGGGACTTTCCCGATTCTCCCCAGATGTAGTGAAAGCAGGTAGATTTGCCTTGCCTGGCCTTGCCTGGCCTTGCCTGGCCTTGCCTTTTCTTTCTTTCTTTCTTTCTTTCTTTCTTTCTTTCTTTCTTTCTTTCTTTCTTATTACTTTTTTTTTTTTTTTTTTTTTTCCTTTTTTTTTTTTTTTGAGACAGAGTTTCACTCTTGTTGCCCAGGCTAGAGGGCAATGGCGCGATCTCGGCTCACCGCACCCTCCGCCTCCCAGGTTCAAGCGATTCTCCTGCCTCGGCCTCCTGATTAGCTGGGATTACAGGCATGGGCCACCGTGCCTGGCTGATGTTTGTACTTTTAGTAGAGACGGTGTTTTTCCATGTTGGTCAGGCTGGTCTCCAACTCCCAACCTCAGGTGGTCCGCCTGCCTTGGCCTCCCAAAGTGCTGGGATGACAGGGGTGAGCCACAGCGCCCAGCCTCTCTCTCTCTCTGTCTCTCTCTCTCTCTCTCTCTCTCTCTCTCGCTCGCTCGCTTGCTTGCTTGCTTGCTTTCGTGCTTTCTTGCTTCCTTGTTTTCTTTCTTTCTTTTGTTTCTTTCTTGCTTGCTTTCTTGCTTGCTTGTTTTCTTGCTTTCTTGCTTTCTTTTCTTTCTTGCTTGCTTGCTTTCTGGCTTTCCTTTCTTTTTCTTTCTTGCTTTCTTGCTTGCTTGCTTTCGTGCTGTCTTGTTTTCTTGCTTTCTTGCTTGCTTGCTTGCTTGCTTGCTTTCAGCGCCCAGCTCTCTCTCTCTCTCTCTCTCTCTCTCTCGCTTGCTTGCTTGCTTGCTTTCGTGCTTTCTTGCTTTCTTGTTTTCTTTCTTTCTTTTGTTTCTTTCTTGCTTGCTTTCTTGCTTGCTTGTTTTCTTGCTTTCTTGCTTTCTTTTCTTTCTTGCTTGCTTGCTTTCTTGCTTTCCTTTCTTTTTCTTTCTTGTTTTCTTGCTTTCTTGCTTGCTTTCGTGCTGTCTTGTTTTCTTGCTTGCTTGCTTGCTTTCGTGCTTTCTTGTTTTCTTGCTTTCTTTCTTTCTTTTGTTTCTTTCTTGCTTTCTTTTCTTTCTTGCTTGCTTTCTTTTCTTTTTCTTTCTTGCTTTCTTGCTTTCTTGCTTTCTGGTTTTCTTGCTTTCTTGCTTGCTTTCGTGCTTTCTTGTTTTCTTGCTTTCTGTCTTTTGCTTCTTTCTTTCTTGCTCTCTCGCTTGCTTGCTTGCTTGCTTTCGTGCTTTCTTGTTTTCTTGCTTTCTTTCTTTCTTTTGTTTCTTTCTTGCTTGCTTTCTTGCTTTCTTGTTTTCTTGCTTTCTTGCTTTCTTTCCTGCTTTCTTTCTTGCTTTGTTTTCTTTCTAGCTTTCTTTTCTTTCTTGCTTGCTTTCTTGCTTTCTTTTCTTTTTCTTTCTTTCTTTCTTGCTTTCTTTTTTCTTGCTTTCTTGCTTTCTTTTCTCTTTCTTTCTTTCTTTCCTGCTTTTTTGCTTTCTTGCTTGCTTTCTTGCTTGCTTTCTTGCTTGCTTGCTTTCTGTCTTTTCTTTCTTTCTTTCTTTCTTTCTTTCTTTCTTTCTTTCTTTCTGTTTCGTCCTTTTGAGACAGAGTTTCACTCTTGTTTCCACGGCTAGAGTGCAATGGCGCGATCTTGGCTCACCGCACCTTCCGCCTCCCGGGTTCGAGGGCTTCTCCTGCCTCAGCCTCCTGATTAGCGGGGATTACAGGGAGGCACCCCCACGCCTGGCTTGGCTGATGTTTGCGTTTTTAGTAGGCACACCGTGTCTCTCCGTGTTGGTCAGGCTGGCCTCCGACTCCCGACCTCATGTGATGCGCCCACCTCGGCCTCTCGAAGTGCTGGGATGACGGGCGTGAGCCACCGTGCCCGGCCTGTTGACTCATTTCGTTTTTTTTCTTTCTTTCCTTTCCATGTATTTACTGACGTTTATTAATGTGAACATTTTTGTACATTTGTATGTAAACGACAATGCGTATATCTTTGCATTTACTACTCTCGTGTGTAGTAAACACGTACCGATTGTATAGAAACATCCTTCTATATGATAGATGTAGGTGTTTCTGTGATACAAATAAATACACATCGCTCTACAGAGAAGCGATCGTCGAGAAATACGTTTACGTTTACGTACGAAAAGTGTTGTATTTATGTTTATAAATGAACAGGTGTACGTACTTATCTCTGTTTTCTTTCTTCCTCTCCTTTACGTTTTTCTTCCTTCCTTTCTTCCTTTCTCTCCTTCTGTAGGTTTTTCTTCCTCTCTTCCTTTCCTTCTCTCTCTCTTTCTGATCTTTTCTCCTTCGTGCTTTATTTCTCTTTCGTTCCCTGTCTCTCCTTCTGTTTTCTTTCCTCTCTGTTTCTTTTTCCCTTCTTTCCTTCGTTTCTTTCCTCATTCTTTCTCTCTTTTTCATGTTTCTTTCCTTTCCGTCTGTCTTTTAAAAATGGAGTGTTTCAAAAGTTTTCTCTGTGTATCGACGTTTTTTAAATTCTCTTTTCTCCATTGTCTTCCTCCCTCCCTCCCTCCCTGCTCCCTTCCCTCCCTCCTTCCCTTTCACCATCTGTCTCTTTTCCCCATTCCCCGCCCCCCCACCCCCCCCCCCGTCTGTCTCTGCGTGGATTCCGGAAGAGCCTATGCATTTTGCCTCTCCGTGTGTCTGCAGCGACCCGCGACCGAGTCCTTGTGTGTTCTTTCTCCCTCCCTCCCTCCCTCCCTCCCTCCCTGCTTCCGAGATGCATCTCCGAACACCCACGCGCCGTGGGTTGTCTTCTGACTCTGTCGCGGTCGAGGCAGAGACGCGTTTTGGGCACCGTGTGTGTGGGGTTGGGGCAGAGGGGCTGCGTTTTCGGCCTCGGGAAGAGCTTCTCGGCTCACGGTTTCGCTTTTGCGGTCCACGGGCCGCCCTGCCTGCCATCCGGATCTGTCTCGCTGACGTTCGCGGCGGTCGTCGGGCTCCATCTGGCGGCCGCTTTTAGATCGTGCTCTCGGCTTCCGGAGCTGCGGTGGCAGCTGCCGAGGGAGGGGACCGTCCCCGCTGTGAGCTGTGCAGAGCTCCGGAAAGCCCGCGGTCGTCAGCCCGGCTGGCCCGGTGGCGCCAGAGCTGTGGCGCGTCGCTTGTGAGTCAGAGCTCTGGCGTGCAGGTTTATGTGGGGGAGAGGCTGTCGCTGCGCTTCTGGGCCCGAGCCGGGCGTGGGGCTGCCCGGGCCGGTCGACCAGCGCGCCGCAGCTCCCGAGGCCCGAGCCGCGACCCGCGGGGACCCGCCGCGCGTGGCGCGGGAGGCTGGGGACGCCCTTCCCGGCCCGGTCGCGGGTCCGTCCGCGCTCATCCTGGCCGTCTGAGGCGGCGGCCGAATTCGTTTCCGAGTCCCCGTGGGGAGCCGGGGACCGTCCTGCCCCCGTCCCCCGGGTGCCGGGGAGCGGTCCCCGGGCCGGGCCGCGGTCCCTCTGCCGCGATCCTTTCTGGCGAGTCCCCGTGCGGAGTCGGAGAGCGCTCCCTGAGCGCGCGTGCGGCCCGAGAGGTCGCGCCTGGCCGGCCTTCGGTCCCTCGTGTGTCCCGGTCGTAGGAGGGGCCGGCCGAAAATGCTTCCGGCTCCCGCTCTGGGGACACGGGCCGGCCCCCTGCGTGTGGCACGGGCGGCCGGGAGGGCGTCCCTGGCCCGGCGCTGCTCCCGCGTGTGTCCCGGGGTTGACCAGAGGGCCCCGGGCGCTCCGTGTGTGGCTGCGATGGTGGCGTTTTTGGGGACAGGTGTCCGTGTCGCGCGTTTCCTGGGCCGGCGGCGTGGTCGGTGACACGACCTCCCGGCCCCGGGGGAGGTATATCTTTCACTCCGAGTCTGCATCTTGGGCCACCGGGTTATTGCTGACACGCTGTCCTCTGGCGACCTGTCGCTGGAGAGGTTGGGACTCCGGATGCGTGCGGGGCTCTGGCCTACCGGTGACCCGGCTAGCCGGCCGTGCTCCTGCTTGAGCCGCCTGCTGGGGCCCGCGGGCCTGCTGTCCTCTCGCGCGCCCGGGCGTGTCCCGACTCCCGGTGCCGGCCCGGGTCCGGGTCTCTGACCCGCCTGGGGGCGGCGGGGAAGGCGGCGAGGGCCACCCTGCCCCCGTGCGCTCTCCGCTGCGGGCGCCCGGGGCGGCCGCGACAACCCCACCCCGCTGGCTCCGTGCCGTGCGTGTCAGGCGTTCTCGTCTCCGCTGGGTTGTCCGCCGCCCCTTCCCCGGAGCAGGGCGTCGGCCGGCCGGCCGACCTCCGCTCCCGGGGGGCTCTTCGTGATCGATGTGGTGACGTCGTGCTCTCCCGGGCCGGGTCCGAGCCGCGACGGGCGAGGGGCGGACGTTCGTGGCGAACGGGACCGTTCTTCTCGCTCCGCCCCGTGGGGTCCCCTCGTCTCTCCTCTCCCCGCCTGCGGGTGGCGCGTGTGGGGGAGGCGTGTGGGGTGCGGAGCCCGGCCCGACCTCGCCGTCCCGCCCGCTGCCTTCTGCGTCGCGGGGCGGGTCGGCGGGGTCCTCTGACGCGGCAGGCACCCCTCGCTGTCGCCTCCAGTGGTTGTGGACTTGCGGGCGGCCCCCCTCCGCGGCGGTGGGGGGTGCCGTCCCGCCGGCCCGTCGTGCTGCCCTCTCGGGGGGTGTGCGCGAGCGTCGGCTCCGCTTGGGCCTTTGCGGTGCTCCTGGAGCGCTCCGGGTTGTCCCTCAGGTGCCCGAGGCCGAGCGGTGGTGTGTCGTTCCCGCCCCCAGCGCCCCCTCCTCCGGTCGCCGCCGCGGTGTCCGCGCGTGGGTCCTGAGGGAGCTCGTCGGTGTGGGGTTCGAGGCGGTCGAGGGAGACGAGACGCGCCCCTCCCACGCGGGGAAGGGCGTCCGGCGAGCGCACGTCCCGTGCTCCCCTCTGGCGGGTGCGCGCGGGCCGTGTGAGCGATCGCGGTGGGTTCGGGCCGGTGGCGCGTGCGCCGGCCGGCCGCCGAGGGGCTGCCGTTCTGCCTCCGACCGGTTGTGTGTGGGTTGACTTCGGGGGTGCTTTGCCTCGGAAGGAAGGAGGCGGGTGGACGGGGGGGCCTCGTGGGGTTGCGCGCACGCGCGCACCGGCCGGGCCCCCGCCCTGACCGCGGACGCTCAAGGTGGCCGCACGCAGGTGTTTCCTCGTACTGCAGGCCCCCTCCCTTCCCCAGGCGTCCCTCGGCGCCTCTGCGGGCCCGAGGAGGGGCGGCTGGCGTGTGGGGGAGTGTGACCCACCCTCGGTGAGAAAGCCTTCTCTAGCGATCCGAGAGGCGTGCCTTGGGGTACCGGATCCCCCGGACTGCCGCCTCTGTCTCTGCCTCCGTGATGGGAGCGCTGCCGTAGCGACTCGCTCGCAGAGGACCCTCCTCCCCTTCCCCCTCGACGGGGTTCGCGGGGGAGAGCGAGGGTTTCCGCCGGCCACCGCCGTGGTGGCCGAGCGCGGCTCGTCGCCTACTGTGGCCCGCGCCTCCCCCTTCTGAGTCGGGGGAGGATCCCGCCGGGCCGGGCCCTGGCGTCCCAGCGGGTTGGGACGTGGCGGCCGGCGGG